>NC_056737.1:1890761676-1890794176 GCF_019279795.1 Protopterus annectens
TCCTTGGTAACTGCCACAGAAATGTCCACCACATGTAACAGTCATGCTCCCCCTGTCACACATCCAAACTGTGTACAGTCAACTATGTGCTGATCAGGTCCATGATGATTGCCCCTATGGGCATACAGATATGGATACTTAGAGAAAGAGGAGTATATTTATGTTGGTCAGTGGATACACCACCTCTGTGCAAGGGTATAACAGTTGCCGTTATCCACTCAGCTGATGTGCAGCCAGTGGTGTCAGTATGATTGCAAGGATTTCCCAATGGTGTTAGTAATACTTGTCAGATCACATGTGGAATGTAGCCTAGAATGTTAGCACGTGCAAAAGATTCTGTGTATCTTTCAATGAGAGGTCAGTTATGAACTGTAAATATGGAAGTTATGTGACAGGTTGCAGGAATGTCATGTGTCACATGTGGTGGGGACAAGGGAGTTAGTTGAAGCAGACAGTGTGGGAGTACAGGAAAGGTATGAGTACAGATCTATCATATGTGGCACCATGATGTATGAGGTCACTGACAATCTGGGGCTGTCTTTTGAGGTCACACATGTAACTACACTGTCCGTTATGGTTCTGCTTTGTGTGGGTGGCTACTTTTGTCACTTAAACAGCAAAAGTAAATTAAGACACCAAAGTTACACACTGGAAATCAGTCACTGTACTTTATTGCAGAAGACAAACGGTAAGCGCTTTCATAACTTAATGTTGCTTCATCAGACCACATCACTGCAACTGATGCTTGATTAAATACAAGGACAATTAGTATGACATCACAATTTAAAGAGATATTACTCCACTAACATAAGAACATATATCGATATCCATAAGAAAAATGCATAAAATATATAGAAAGGTGTGTATTTACACACAATAATATTTAAAAAAGGGGGAATGTATTCCCTGATGGTTATTAAAATATATATATATATATATATATATATATATATATATATATATATATGTGTGTGTACATATACACACACATTTTGTGCACATATAACCATAACAGTACAATAAAAAATATATAAAAAATCCTATTTAGTGTTTAAGGCTCCTTGCCTTAAGGTAAGGAACTAATGAGGTGCAGCCATTCAAACCAGGATATCTATCTGCTTGTAATTTAGTAATCCATTGTTGTTCTAATTCTTCAGTGTGGTTTTCTACATCACCACCTCTGTTTGTCCTTACTAGAGTGATAGCAGATGCATGGAAATTGAGATCTACAAGATGTAAACCATACATGAGCTCTTATAGTGCTGATACAAGTATACCTTATGATACAAGTATTGATAGAAATACATTTAGAATATTGTTTAGATTTGCAAGTGACATCAATAAGTATACGGAAATTATTAAAAAGAATTGGCACTTATTACATGAAATACCAGGTCTGGTTTCCAGAGTTGGTGACACCCCAAACTTCAGTTTTAGAAATAATGTGTCTTTAAAGCAGTAGCTCTGTAATAGAGAACATCAGTCTTTTAGAAAAAATCTCTCAAACAGACAGGGCACCTTCCCGTGCAGGAATTGTGCTGCTTGTCAGCATGTCTACACTAAAAATGAGTACATTCATCCTGTGAAATGCTTTAAACTTTATACGAAGAATTACTATGATTGTAAAAGTGTTGATGTTGTTTATTTTTGTTTTTGCCAAGCATGCCATGCCTATTATGTAGGAAAAACAAATAGGAGTTTTAAAGAAAGAATGTTAGAACATATAAGGGACATACGGAACCAGAAGCAATCAAATGCTCTAGCTAATCATGTCCTGAATACAGACAGTAGTCATTGTTTTAAATTTTTAATCTTACAACAAATAGTAAGGACAAACAGAGGTGGTGATGTAGAAAACCACACTGAAGAATTAGAACAACAATGGATTACTAAATTACAAGCAGATAGATATCCTGGTTTGAATGGCTGCACCTCATTAGTTCCTTACCTTAAGGCAAGGCGCCTTAAACACTAAATAGGATTATTTTATATATTTTTTATTGTACTATTATGGTTATATGTGCACAAAATGTGTGCGTATGTACATATATATATATATATATATATATATATATATATATATATACATATATATATATATATATATTTTAATAACCATCAGGGATGACATTCCCCCTTTTTTAAATATTATTGTGCGTAAATACACACCTTTCTATATATTTTATGCATTTTTCTTATGGATATCGATATATGTTCTTATGTTAGTGGAGTAATATCTCTTTAAATTGTGATGTCATACTAATTGTCCTAGTATTTAACCAAGCATCAGTTGTAGTGATGTGGTCTGATGAAGCAACATTAAGTTGTGAAAGCGCTTACCGTTCGTCTTCTGCAATAAAGTACAGTGACTGATTTCCAGTGTGTAACTTTGGTGCCTTCATTTACTTTTGCTGTTGTTGTGTGTTTTGGGCACCTCAGTGTACCTGCAGCCGTTTGGTTTTTGCATCTTCACTTTTGTCACTTACCATGTCTACACAACATCACAACGACACTATGTGCTTCTTTTACCTGAGGAGGTAGTGCCTCTATGTTAGGGTAAGTGCCCTCACCCCAAATGTCACACAGTACTGTCCACCTGTTATTGTACAGCCTGCTAATCACACTTGTCCACCAGTCAGGTATGCTGAGCCATGATATGCCTGCTCCCCCCCTGTCATGTAGCCAAGTTCATGC
This sequence comes from Protopterus annectens, assembly GCF_019279795.1. Classification (NCBI taxonomy): domain Eukaryota; kingdom Metazoa; phylum Chordata; order Ceratodontiformes; family Protopteridae; genus Protopterus; species Protopterus annectens. The sequence continues at coordinate 1,890,764,371 of NC_056737.1, forward strand.
AGTTGTAATGCTGCTGATATAATGCATGGTTGTAGAGCTCTACATACTTGCCTGTCACATCTGAAGGGGGAGGGACAGTCACACTATGTCAACTATCCCACAGAAGGCAATAACTGACTTTCTTGACATATATGCCTGTATTATCTGCAAGGTGGGGTACATGCTGGAAGTTCTAAGGAGACTGATCTGTGGCCAGATCCCACCAGGGAGGACCTCACATTGGGGGGCTGTACTGATCACCCATATTGGTAAACACATGATGCAAGATGTTGATTCCCCATGTGTGGATGCCACAGCACTGCTGCAGAGCATTGTAAGTAAGGACCTGGAACATCCTTTTGGCAAGTGAGCCACAGCATGACTAAGCAACACAGTGTGTACATATTACACTTCCCTAATGTGTTTGTCTGTGCTCTGTACAGGCAGCTTGCATGACTCTCTTCTTACAACATACTGGAAGTAACTGCAATACTTACTTGCACAGAGGATAACTAGCATGTAGTGCCAAGCAATGTCTGCAGATCAGTGAGTCATGTCACCTGAAATGCCATGATAGGAGTTAGCATGGATATGAGCACTAACACTGTCATACACCTACTGACACTGGACCAAACACTGTTACTTTTGCTCAAGGCCAGATCATGCCTACCGACTGTAACCGGTGGAGCCCTTTGACTGTTACACAATGCAATGGATGTTGGACATATGTCTCACTCCACCAACCATAGCCTGACAAGGTGTATGACAATATTAGGCCAGAAGACCTTGCTGGAAACTATGTATGTCATGTGTTATGCCAGCTGGTGGATAGACAAGTGTCTGACAGTCTTACTTTGAGAAGACAGCATTGGGAGACGTACACTACAATGACACCAGTCACCAGTGGAGTTCACCATCCTCCTTTACTGGCGTACGCTATCTATCTATTCACTGTCTGCAATCACAGCCACTGTGAGTGACCTCTGACTGAGTACATTAGCAGGTGATTATATATTAGGAGCTGTCACAGAATCCCACACAGAACCAATAGTTATCCAGGATGGCCTAAGACACAATCAGTTGTTCTCTGAGCCACTGACAAAGACTATATTCCAATGACTGCACAATACTATCCTGTGGGAAATCATCCACCCCTGCAAAATACTGTAGTGTCCACAGACAGCACACAGTTAAGCCATTACACATATAGAGTTATGGAAACAGAGAGTAATGTTGCCTTTGACTTTAACTGGTCAGTAAGATGTGGGGATGCATTCACTGTTGTACAACCTTTACTGACAGGTTCAGGATGTAAATCCCAGACTGTCACTGCTATACTGAATGTGGCAGTCATCACACATATCATTGTGTGCAATGGCAGCCTTGCTATGTCACTGCAAAGGCATTTCATACAACTGCAACAGCCACACAGGTTCCATGGTATAGCAATACACAGTGTGGATAAATGCCCTATGGAGTCTGTGTCATGACCATACATGTGTAGTCCGTCTCTTAAATGCTTTGAATGGGATGCGTTGGATCCCACTGTGTACCTCACATGTATCCATGGCAGGACTAACACATGTCTCACCTGTTCCACATGCCTACAACATCACTGTGGTATACATTGCACGTGCTGGAGAAACAGGTATTTATTTTATTTATTTATTTGCATTTGTTGACCGGGAGAGTTCACTGGGTCATAGCAACCCATTTTCAGTGAAGGGCCGGGGAGAAAAGCTCCACAAGAAGTTACATTAATAACAAGAGAGGTTACATATTTAGAGAATTATTCAGTATAAAAACATCATAGTAAGCCATAGGCTTTCATGCGTAACATTCATTGCAAAAGATATAGAAGTTACATAATAGATAGGCAATCAATATTTATACATTTAAACAATCCTGGGAAAGAGAGTACATATTAGGTAGTAATATATCTTTTGAATATATTAGAACATTTTAAACATTCACAGCACAGATAGTGCAGAGGTTAATTGTTTACTTTGAAAAATTCAGTTTTAGGAAGCATTTGAAAGAAGGAAGCTTTTCTGTAACATGAGTATAGTAGTGAGTAAGAGATAGTAATAGATAAATTGGATATAGTTCAGTACCATAAAAAGATAATCAGATATCATTGTGAGAGGCTATAGGATTCAAGAATTGGGTGGTGTTTACGTAGGAGCATGAGAAGGGCATTCCCATTTGAAGGACAGGTGTGAGAGCAGGTGGGTCTTGAAGTTATTGTGGTTAGACATGTTGTGTAGAGGAGAGGGGAGAGAGCTCCACAGTTTAACTATGGTGAGGGTAGTAGTAGTTGCCCAGGGGATGAGAGGGTTTGTGCACTTGTAGGACATTTTGGTTCTCAGATCTTTGGGAGCGTCAGGATATGTAGGTTATTAGGGATGTGGTGAGAGAGAGACAGTCTGCTGGTTTGAAGATGAGCTTGTGGACAGTGGTAAGTTGCAGATATCTGAGGTAGTTGGGAAGTTCTAGCTATTTGAGGGTGTGTACAGAGTGACAGTGATCAGATGAGCTTTTTGTGTTGGTTGCAAATTTGCAAATTTTGTGGTAGCAGGATTAGAGTTTGGAACTCACGCCTAGTTGGAGGTTGGTGAATAGGGGAGTGCCATACATGACAGAGGGGAGGAAGAAGGTAGATGCAAGTGTTTGTCGAGTGGAGGGGCTGAGGTAATGGTTGTGTCAGTAGAGGAGACCAATGTTTTGATGGGTTTTCTTATTTGCTGAGTATATGTGGTGTCAAACTTTAGATTTTCATCAATGCTGATGCCTAGCAGTTTGGTACTGGTATGTAACACAGACAGTACACCATAGATGAAACAGATCCCCCATGCATGTGAAACACACATCTGCTGTGACACACATCATGTGAAGATTACACAATGAGATGCAGAACACAACAATCATAATTGGTGTCAGGCAACTATTTGTACTGAAAACAGAATATTTGTAGATAGGACATCTCCATCACCACAGCTTGTAGATGTGTCACTTCCCAAAACCCTGGTGACACGTATCAATGGTAACAGACCTTTTCACAGATTAGGGATGCAGGAGTACGCTGAATGCCACCATTGTCCTTGCTAGCCTATTATACATGAACCTATGGGGCAATGTACTTATAATGCTGTACCTTGTTGAAGACATATTTCTGCTGTGCTGACATGCCAGCCTGTGCTGCTTTATTGCCACTGTGTATCCATAGATTATCCCAGCAGACTCCTGAAACAGAAACATAAACAGGTCTGTGACACACCTGTCATTGTTTAACTATACAGCCATTATAACATCATACAACATAAGGTACAAAAAAGTATGTGGCATACTCATGACAAATGCCAGCATACCGTATCTGTTGGTACCCGCTACAAGTGCCACTGCAAACCAACACTGCATTACACAAATATACCTTCATTAATATAGTCACCCTGTGCATCAGAGACATAGCTTTATTTCCCTGCATCATTGGCGAGGATGACAGGGATGTGGCACAGGTATCATCACTTGCACAGGGTGTTGTGTGCGGGTGCAGAAGGCCTAGGCTGAGCCAAATGGTTGACAGGATGTGTGTAAGTCAAGAAGGGAATCAGGTAAGATGGACCATGGCAAGGTGCCGTGTGTGTCTGTAGGTGATCTGCAATTGACAGTGGTGCATGATTGTGCGCATGTAAACAGTCAAGCTCAGTGCTAGCCCTACATGTGTGTATGTTGGACAGGTTTTGACCGTACATGGTAGAGTTGACAGTTCACCATCTCCAACCCCAAAACAAGGAAGCTGGTGCTGCCAGGAGTTGCAATGGCACCTCCATGCCCAAGGTCAGAAGTGGTCCTAGTACCTGATGGTGACTGCTGTCTGCTGGGACCGTGTCCATCAAGGGACCACTCAAGACCATGAGCCCATGGCCTACCACATCGTGTTGTGGAAAGCACACTGTAACACTGGATTTATTGCCACTATGGGAGCGTGATTGTGCATGGACACATGGATTGTAAGCAAATGGGGTTACTGATCTATGTCCATGAGTCCGACACTCAACTCCAACCACACGTTCCAGCACAGACAATGGGCGGTCTAAGACAGACAGTGTCTCAGACCACCTTCTGTCCACTGCATCAGTGAACTGATCCAGGGTGTCCCCAATGTGGTGGAGACAGTCATGGATGTCAGAGTGTACTGCATCCATAACCCTAAGCATGCATCTGATGTTCTGTTCACTACATGCTTGTGCCTCTATGATGGCCTGAAACATGCACTGAGTGACCCATGATGTGACACCTGCAATAGGTGGTGGACAGACAGTAGGCCTCCTAAAAGCACCCCATCAATCCACCTGTGTGGGACCTTGCCAGGTCTCTGGCTATGTCCAGTGTCTACACTCAATGGAGCCATAGTTGCCGCACTTTCCTGTTCAATGTCCCCACCATCTGACTGTCCAATATCTGTGGCCTCTGGGGACTGGTTATGTGTGGGCATACTGACTTTGCAGTGACAATGAGGGCAGAAGAGGAATTTCAACCTCTGGGAGCAGATTCAGCCCCTGAAGCCCCCACATGTGTCACACTGTGCCCACCATCATCATCAGAGTCTGAGACACAGTGATATCATGTTGTCTAGGGGACGGACACCAACCTCTCCAGTCACCTGTGATAAGAAATGAAAAAGCAGTACATTAATACCTGCACTATTATGCTCTGCAGTACTATGTTGTGATATATGTAAGGCTCTATATACTGTCATCACTATGGCAGACCTGCTGAAAACCCAACCTTATATAGTAGGACATGAGGACAGTACTCTTCCCACTAACAGCTGTAGTTAATTGAAAATAACATCTCATTACACTGCAATCTCATCAGCAACAGTGGGATACAATGTTGACATTTGTGTAGACTCTGCACAGTTGACACATTTGACAATCTGTAATGTCCTGACAATACCATCACATCTATTAGTATAGTCCCACCTATACATTATAGGTATGAGTCTAACATGTGTACAGTCAGAATATATGTATGAAGTTGGCAGTCATGCTGACAGTACAGCAATGCAGGCAGCAGGCCTGGGATGACAGTCTAGGGATTACACTGCTGTAAACCTACATATATAACAAAACAGTGTTATGATTACCAGGAACAGGACCACAGGCTTGGCCAATACCTGACAGACCTGTGAAAAGTGAGGGAGAGGTAATGTCAGTACTACTGCATGTTCCATCATCACAAAGTAATACATCCATATATCTCACATTTACAGTAGTTAGTGTGTTAATTGTTATATTGGCCAAAATCTGAGCATGACAGTCAAACTGCAGTAAACCCCGCCCCCCCAAAAGCAGACAGACCTGACATCCACGTAAGACTATGTATGCCCTGACACACTGAATGCTACAGTATTGCCATGCTAATCAAACTAAAATTACCTGCACACTCCTCTGCCATGGACACTGTGGCACCCACATCCATGATGTAGGGTGTGATGGATACCTGGGAGCTGTTGTGTGTGCCTAAATTTGCCAGGAATTCCTCAGTGGCTGAGAGTAGTTGCTCCACTGCAGGTCCTCCTCCAGTGGTGCCAGCATCCCTGGCTACATCTGCTGTTCTTCTGCATGAAGGATTGATCATGTCCATTGCGTGGTGTCAAACCTGCTCACATGTCCTGCTCTGATGACCAGTGGCACTGACATCATGGACAAGATCAGCCCACAATGCCTCCTTCTGTTCCCTGCTGTGCCTCTTCCTAGACAGCAGGGATTCATGGTGCTGGCGGAGCTCTTCCAGTATTAACTCATTCTATGCATTCGTGAAAGCTGCACAGCACCTTGCATACATGTTCCCTGAAAGACAACAACATGAAAACACATGTCAGGATCAAATACATGGAAATACATGTTGCAGAGAAACAGCAAGAACAGAATGTCTGGCAATATCCACTGCTTAATCAAACATGTCATATTCCACAGTATGCAGGCATACTAAGCGTGTGGATACAACTAGGATACTAGCAATAGTCAGGTATTCCTGCGTGTGCCATGACAGACTCTGCTGTATGTTCATACAGCCGACTCTGGAGTCTATTGCAGTGTGTCCCCAGGGGGCAAAACCCATGATAATATGTCAAATCAACTGTGCCAAACAAATAGCAGTGTGCTATTACAACCACTGTAAAGGGAGAGTTCCACAAGCCCAGTGTGCCACATTGATAATATATATTCCACCCTTAATGTCTTGCACATTCTCTGTATGTGTAACAAATGTCAAGATTATTGACGTCATTATCACACTTGTATGAAAGGCTTAATGCTGTAATCCCTATTCCCAGTAAGTATAGTCAGACATCTGCATGCTGATGTAAACAAGATGGTTACATACCTGGTGAAGTGCAGTACTCCTCTGCTGATATGTGCTGATAGATAATACTTTCCATATACATGATTTATGTGAGGAAAGTCTCATACAGAATGGTTCCCCATAGCCAGCTGCTTGCCTTTTTATCATGCTTCTCATCAGCAAGTGATTGCCTCTTAACCAATCTGGGTTCTGAAATGCTAATGCAGCCAACACAGCTGATTTGCACTGTCATCAGCCAATCACATGTAACCACAGTACAATATTTAAGGCCTTCATGTAGGTTAGGGGCCCTATCTCATATGTTGTGTTGGATATTACTGGGGTGAGGAGACTATTTCATCACAGAAGGTAGGTCTGTAGCAGCAACTTTTACATAGAGATGTGTATGCTACAGGCTGCAGTTGCTGCTGCAGATAATAAGCAGAGGCAGAGAGTGTGAACACTTTGGAGGAGAACAAGCTGTAGGAGTAACTGTGGGAGCTGTATCAGGCTTGTTGTAGAGGCAGATCCAGAGTGAGGCTACCCTTTCTGGTCCAGTTAAGGCACGTGCTTAAGGTAAGTATGTTAGGCAATGGTATCACTAACAGACTACTAGGCACATGTTTGTTGTATCCTTCAGCAACATGGGGGATAAATATAACAATATGTTCACCAATTGGGTGACTGTCAGGCCATGTGTTACAGTCTGGCGGTAATCTGGAATGTGTATGAGGACATTCCATGTTAAAAGCAAGTACTTCAAATCTGTATGTTAGGTGTGCAGATGTGCTTATCAGCACTCTGGGTTTGAAAGTATTGTGTGCTGCACTCTGATATTAATGGTCCTCATTTGTATTACCTAAGTCAAAATCCTCTGTGAATGCATATTAATGCATGGCATAAAACTTTATGCACTTATACTTTTGCTATAGGGATATGTAAAGTATGTTTCTATCTGCAGGCCTGTGACTTCCATCTGTGAAATGCAGACAGTTTATTTGATATGCATTGTGTGGATAAACAGTGCATGACTCAGTCATTATTTGCTGGATTCACAATACTATAATTTAACTGCCAACACCACTGCATTTGAACCCAGGACTGTGCGTGGCAAAATGTACTGCTTGCAAGTTTGTGTGGCACGGCGCACAGCTACACTGAAACACACTTAATGATTGTAACTGGCAATTACTACATTTTGTTTAAACCATGTTTTAATTAAGAGTTGTGTGGCATGGCAGGTTACTGCAGTGGTCTACAAGTGAGATGGTCTTGCGTTCGAAATATGGGATGGGTATTTATTTTGTAAATGTGTATTAGAATTTTTAAAACACATTTAGTCAAAATAGCTCTATTTAGGTGAGCCTAGCAAAGTTGCACAATGTGGCACTTTGTGCAGCATCCAGCTAAAAAATATAAAGAAAAGAAAAATGGATAGATAGGAAAGTGGTGAAATGGAGTGCAAGCAGGGAGAAAAACATAGTGAAAGGCAGGTTAGTATGTGCAGGAAGGGTGTAGGAAAGAACCATAGCTATCCATTTTTAGTACAGAAACAACTGTGCACTTTGACAGAATTTGTTCATCACTTTGAACTCTCACCCCCAGAGGAGAGGTGAGGACAACATAACTGTGTTGTCAAGCCAGTTGGACCAAATTACATGTGTTCAGTGGACATGTGTGAAATGAAGAATGAATGTATGGGACAATATATATATATATATATATATATATATATATATATATATATATATATATATATTTTTTTTTTTTTTTTAAGACAGCTGACCATTTTTTTTTGTTTAAGGTGAGAGTGGAATGTTGGGGAAAGGACATAGGTATGGATGGGGGAGGTAGGTTGGGTAGGTAAGGATGCATTTCGCAGTCAGACAAGACAGCAGAGAGGGGAGGTGTGTGACACATGAGGGGGTGAACACTTCCTGATTCACTATCCCCACATCATCCAGCCTTTTCTCTCTCATTCTCTTTATTCCTCAGCCCCTCAAAGTACTCCTTCCATCTGTTCAACACATTCTCCTCACTAGTGAGTACATTTCCCTCATTATCCTTTATCACCTTTACCTGCTGCACACCTTTCCTAGCTTGGACCCTCTGTCTATCCAATTGGTCCAGGTCCTTTTCTCCCTCCTTAGTGTCCAACCTTTCATACAACTCTCTATACGCCTTATCCTTAGCCTTTGCCACCTCTCTCTTTACCATGCATCTCATCTCCTTATACTTCTGTCTACTTTCTTCATCTCTCTGACAATCCCACTTCTTCTTTGCGATGCAGGCTATATCCCTGAAAACACTGGTAATAAATACTCTACAGATGTGTAGTGTCAGTTTTGAGTACAGTGACTACAATTCTCCTATAGCTGATGTAGCACATACATACCTCTCAAGCTGTTACCATGGGTCAGAATGGGCCAAGTAATAACAAATGCATGTACACAACTACACAGAACAGTTTCACATAATGTGGACTTATATAACTACCAAGGTATTCTGTAAGCAGATTTGGTAATACATCGCATTCCAGGTAATCATTTTTCTGATAATCCTGTGACAGACAGATTAGGCAGTTTTAATTATATTATGAGAAATTTTAACACTTGAAAGGTATGTTTGTGTACAGTACATAAACTAGACAGCCGTCATGCCTTAGTTCGCAGGCATGGGAATAGAACCCAATAGCTGTGACTGCAGAGGACATCTGCAAATAATGTAACAGTTGGCTGCAGCAACTTAGTACAGACATGCAAGGAATACAGCTGTACTGGAAATATTTAGACAGATTTATTTAGGAATCAACAATGCTGCTTAACACTTTATTGGTACTGCTGATAAGTGTCTGTGAAATATAAACATAATATCTGTTCATAACATGGGCTTCCACAACCATATACCTTTTGTTCCTGTGGGAGAAAAAGAGAGCATTATGTAACTAATATAGTGTGGGAACAAGCTTGGAACATATTGTGAGTTCAGCAATACATGTTACAGGACATTGTTTTGCATTCTAAAAGTGTTATACTTGACTGCAGTGACAGTAGAACACACATAGGTGAACTACATCCGTTTTGCATTTATTAAGACAGATTTCTTTAGTAATCAGATATGCTGCTTGACACTTTATTGGTATTGCTGATAAATGTCTGTGAAGTCCACAAACAACATCTGCCCAAAGAGTGGGCTACCTCACCCATATCCCTTTATTACCTGGATTAGGATCAACAGAAAGCATTATGTGACTGATATTGGCCTGGAGACAGTGTTACCCTTGACTGTAACAACCTTACCATAGACAAGCAATGCATACAGCTCTATGACAACACAATCCTGCTATTCACCATTTTGCTTACTGTTATTGGTATTGTTTGTTGTTTATTACAATACAGTTGTTATTGTTCATTTATTGCACTACAACTCTAATTACGCATTTATTGCAGTACAGTTCTACTTGCCCATTTATTGCACTACAACTTTTATTGTGTATACATTATTGCAGTAAAAGCTTTACTCTTTCTTGCTTATTGCTCTATGGTAAGCATAATAAATCCATACTTACCACACTCACTGCACAACCTGGTCAGGTGCCCGGCATATGATTCTGCATTGTGAGCCCTCTCAGCTGCAGCTTTTGGGAGAGATGCACACCATTAAGCATCCCAGTTTTGCAGACATTCAGCTTGTATTCTGATAAAACAGTAGAAAACATACTTACATATTTGTTGGGCATGCCCAGCTCTTGCCTCTTAGACCCAGGTGTCCAAGATTCTCCTCTTTCTCCTCTTTAGGTTGTCATAATGGTGTCATGTCAACACTGCTGACTAGTGTGGGGGTAAGTTCCCTGGCCAACCAGTCCCAGGCCTCCGCCTTCTATTCTGAGCCCTAGAAATTGGTCTGTATCAGCCTGGGCTCATAATTCATTACCAGGAGCCCAAAAAATACCATGGACATCTCCACACTCCATCTCTGTGCCCGAAAGCATGCACCCTCTCCAACACCACCTGGCATATCAGCAGATAAGCAGACTCCAAAGAATGGTGCAGAATTCCCACCTACTGTGCCTAATATAGGCTGTGCTTCCACCCTTACACATCATTGAGCAACATTCAAAAATGTGCAGTGTCACTTAGCAGCCCACAAACCATCTAAGCAGAGCTAAGCGGTGTGAACATTTGCACAACCAAGGTTATAGTGAAGCTTAGCGTTGTGCAAACAGTAGGAGCTGTTAGCATGTTTAAGCATTGCTCAGTACAGCACAGCAGTGCCATATTGCCAGGGGCAGCTCGTGCTATAGGACTGCAGAACTGCAGCCTCCCCCACCTGTCAAAATAAATTGCACTACTGTAGAAAATAAAAAATAATAAAGAAATTCACAAGTCCCAGAATGGAACTCCACACATGCATGCATAGTTCCTGCACTCCAGACTGCTCTGTTAGGCAGTCCCGATAGAGAAGGAAGGGAACTCTGCCCTGCCAGCCCAGAAGTCTGTGCGGTGACAACCATACAGACCGGAAGAACACTGGACTGCATTGTCCACAGGCTGGAGGCTCCAGCCTACTCACGTCTCACAGGGAGTGTATGTGTGTGTATGTAATGCCCCAGTTGCTACATGGTGGTGGGTAGAGAATAAGGCTTGAACCCTGTACCTTGTGTACCAAGTGGCAAGAGCCTGAATTCCCTACCCACCACCATTTGCAAAACATTTGCAGATTTTTGCCTCATATTTGTTTTGTTCTGTTCCGCATAAAATCTGTGGTTTCTGTATTTTTGTTACTTAACACAGCCAGTAGTGCAGTGGTGCAGTGGTAGCAATGTTGCCTGGCAGCTACAGTTTGTCTGGTTTGATTCTTGGCTGGGGTGCCTTCTGTGTGGAGTCTGCATGTCCTCCCTGTGTTTGTGTGGATTTGCTCTGGTGTCCTTAATAGATATTTGTCCCTATATTTTGGACTGTATTCCCCCATTATTGGCTTTGTCCAGGTTTTTTGTGCCAAGTTTGAGAGCTATGGTGATAACTGAACTCACTGAATATGTTTGGGGGCTGTATTCCCCCATTATTGGCTTTGTTCAGGTGTTTTGTGATAAGATGTTGACAGGTATGGTGAGAACTGAATTCACTAAATGGTAGCCAGTTAAGTTTCAGTCTTCCTTTCTTTCATAAAACAGATTATTTGGCATAGTGGTATGTTGCTTTGACTGTTTTGCACAGGGTCTTGGGTTCAATTCTTGGCAGTGAAATGTATGGTGGTAACACAACATTTTAATCTAACAACTTTCCAATATTATACAAGCAATGTTTAAAATGTGTCCCTGTTTTTTCGTCTTTTGCCCCCCCCCCCCAAATTTTGGATTTTTCCAGATTTCTTGTGCTGCAAAGTTCAGAGATGCAGCTGAGTATCAAGTAGATTTTACAAGAAGCTGAGCGCTCCAGGGGAACAAAAGTTTAGTGTTGCTTATGCCAAGTCTTCTTGCATTGTTAATAGCACAATAGGTAGTGTACTTGCTTTTGATGCAGAAAGCTGTGGGTCCTACTCACACAGTAGATAGATGCATTACTGATACTGTACTCTATTGTAAAGGGGATGGATGCTGCAGTCCTTTTTGGTGAAGATACATAGTAACTATGAACCTGTTATCAGTTTGCCATCCATTCCCTATTGCAATATTACTAGCGTATTTTTTTTTTAATGCAACTTAGGCAATTTATTCCTCAAGGGCAACAGGCACTTTATTTGTAGGTGAAACAATGAAATATAAAGTTGGTTGCTAGCAGTAACCTGTTCATTAGTTAACAGATTTCTTTAATGTGGAATTATTTAGATGACTTTTACTTCATCAGAGATTGTGTATATTTACTGTTTCTGGTGGACTGTAGAAGTTTGAGTAGACTTTTATGATAGAAATGTACTTAATTGGGCAGTTTTGTTGTTATTGGTGCATGCATTTTGTTTCATTGTTTACTGGAAAAATGTTCTGAAATGCACAATTTTGTCATTATTGGTGCATGCATTTTGTTTCATTGTTTACTGGAAAAATGTTCAAAACAAATTTAAAATGCCCTCTAACAACTGTACTATATTGTACAAGGAATATAATTTAATACAATCAGGAAGGTGTATCAAAGACCACGTGCATGTTTCATGTGCAAGGGGCCAATGATTGGAAAACAGCCCAAAGTTAATCTTTTTCTGCCACTGGCAAAATGTATTTTCTTTGAATGTGGGTTTCAATACTGTTTTTATGAATGTGAATTTCAAGTGCACGGACGTTTTAATGCTAAATCTGTTTTCATTGTGAGATTGCATTGCTTTATTTAGCAGATGTCTTAGTGTTTGTGCTGTAAAATGCAAAATAAAACTTTCAAATGAAGTCCAAATCATCATAGAAGTAAAGCAGTATGCACATTAGTGTTCATGGTAAATGGGGTGAAATAACCAAGTAATGGTTCATTGGAAAGGCTGCAGGGGGGAGGCTCCATTCGACCATGATTTTGTGAGGGGGAAGAGCGGCAAACTCAAAGTCAGCCCCAGCTGAACTATACTTCTCAACTGTCCAGATTTTCACAGAATTAGTAGATTTTTGCTTCTTATTTTTGGTTTGTTCCTCATAAAATGTGTGGTTTTCTGGCAAATAATTTAGGAATTAAGTCACTAAATAATGACATACACCTGAGTTTCAGACTTCATAACCTTCAGAAAAATGCATGCTAAAGCAAGACCTGTTATTCTATCAATTGTCTCCGTTTATACAACAATTTATAGCACTGTTTATATGTTCACCCAGTATATTTGGTCTTGTCCAGATTTCCTGCATTAACAGGTTGAGAGGTACATGCAAATAAATTGCTTTATAGAATTAGGCATATCCAAATTCTCAACTTTCTCTGATTTTGGCTCAAAATGTTGCTCTTCCCCTAATAATCCTGCTGCAAAATGGCAATTTTGGAAAAAAACGTGGAGGGCTTACAATTAAGAAATAACTGTAATAATCAGAGTTATATATTATTTTATTTCAGAAATGCTTGTAGATTCTTTTATTTTGTCAGCTGCTCAAGTTAGCAGTGCTAATATTTAAAAAAGTGTCCCTTCTTTGACAGGTTCCCAGCTGTATTGTGTGGCTATTTTATATTTTTGCATCATATTTAGTGGCAAATCATTAAAGACTGAAGTTAGAAAATAATAACAGACATTTCAGCTTCAGATTTTGTACCTTTCAGAAAATTTATACTAATGCAAGACCTACTATTCTATTATCTACGTTTATAAGAGCAATATTTAAAAATCGTCCTTATTTTTGGGCCTTTGTCCCACTTCTATGTATGGCTCTGTCCATATTTCTTGTTCTGAGGTTGAAAGGTATGACAAATGTGTCAGGACCATCACAGTCACCCAGAGACATTTCAAGTTGTGACATACTTGTTGCACCCCACTCCCCCATGTAGAGACTCTGGATGTGTCCAAGCAAGGCAAGGAGCAGTTATACAGTGTAAGTGTGCAGAGTATTCCCCCATACAAGGTAGACACAAGTACAACACTGGCTTTTCATCTGTCATTGATTTTGCAAAATGTTCTGGTTTTCTGTCATATTTCTATACTGTTGATTTATGTTTCTTATTATTCAGAAAATGCAGGCTGTCACAGTGCCCTGTTGCTCTGTGTTTAAGTAGCAATGCTTTAATGACCATCAGGTAAGCTTGTCTGAGATTGTAAGATGCAAGTAAGCTTTAATAAGCATACTGTTAAAGAATTGCAAACATTGAAAGCCTTTCTGTTGTTGCCATGCAGAGAATACTTAAATAACTAGATAATGTATATAACATTATTTGTAATAAAGGACAGGATTACATTATTTTAAGAAGCTCATTATATTTGTTGGAGACTTGCAGTCATCTTTGCAGGCTTTACCTGTAAACCAAACAGAATGCCAGTCTATCATGTGTGGTCCATTACCTGTACAGTTATCCTTTAAGTAATGCATCTTGAGCTTGTTTCTTGTTTGCTTTTCATGTTTTAATGTGATCATGTTTTCTCCATGAAACAAGTAGATAGTTGTCAGGCAGCAGGTCTTTTTTGGATAAGAAACATTTTTACAAGTGGGGCTATCACAGAGATTGTTACTTTCAGCATGTTACTTGGTACTTTAATAAAGCTGAAAATAAATTATAATTAGAACAGCAGTGCAAGGAGAAGTGGCTTGAGTTGAGTGCTGCTTGTTTTTCTTATACTTGATTTTGACTGGCATTCCAGGAATGTATTTAAAAAGTAATTTATTTTTTCATGCCTCACAACCTTTTTGTTTCCATCTAGATATTAAGTAAGCTGTTATGCAGCCAATGCATTGAAATATTTTATTTCCCATACACTTCATTTTGCCTTGACTGGACTCTCATAATGACAGTTTGGCACCCACGGCAGCGTATTTAATTAAAGTTATAATTTTTGTGGTTTTGAGCATAGCTCCTCCCCTTTCTAGTTGGCTGCACCCCTTCCCATTGACTCCACCCATTCACCTGTCTCCTGCACCCCCCTTTGATTTAAAGTCACCAGCCACCACTGCATATTTCACAAATTTGTTTTTAAAATTAAACATATATACTAAATTAAATTATAGACATCCTATGACTGCAATGGACTGAAACCCAGGACCTACTAAGCATTAGACTGTAAGTCTACCCATTTAGCTGCTTGGATAGTATGAAAACTAGTATACCTTCACATATACTACTGGGCTACCTGTTAGCAATGCTGAGCACTGTGCTGTGCAAAGAAGCTTAAACAGACCCATAACTAAATAATCTGTTTTTTATTTTTAGATGTCTGGCAGCTGCCCGCTATGTATGTACAAGTGCCACACAAATGGCAATTAAAAAAAAAAGGATATGTAATTATGACAGTTAATTACATCTATGACAATTAATTACATCTGGTTTCTATTTTTATATGTGTAGCAGGTGTCAGCTGTCTACATGTGAGCACAGCTTGGCATTGCTGCACTCAACAGTGCAGAGCACAAACATACAGAGAGGGAAAAAAAATTAATAAAAATAAAATATTACATATTTAAAACAATTCACAGCATTTCAGCAGTAGTGGGCAGCATTACAGGGAGCCTCACCCTGTACATAACTTCTGACCAAGCATCCACAACCATGGATAGCCTCTACACTTCTCCCTACACAGATTCAATATCCCTGTTTCTCTGCTCTCCCTCTGCAGCATGCCATCATTTTAAATGCATGGCATGCTAATGAGGTGGAACCATGGCCATGTACATGTATACATTCCATGTAGGCTCTACACGGTGCCTACACAGATTTTATTAAATTCTAGGGAATGTCAAAATACAGTGAATCAAGAAGCCTTTTTTGTTCTAGGCAATGTAGTCCATTAAATCTGTTAGCAAACTTATCATTCTAAAGCTACAAAATCAATTAATTAAAGCTGTACTGCAATATCTCACATATTGCTCTAACTCTTTTCAAACTTTGCAATGTAGACAATGAACATCAGAGCAATCATCACAAGCAAAAAATGGATAAGGACAAACTTGTATATTTAAAATAAAAAATAATTTGGTCACAGGCAGCATAAAAGATGAAATTTGCCATAACTGATCATCCATCAATTTACTGGCATGTGATTAAACTAACCTAAAATTCCTAAGTCCTTCAGAGGTGACATTCTTAAAACAGTGACACTCCTGAAGTAGCACAATACACAAAAGCAATTCTTTTTTGTAGGGGGAAACCTTTGTGTACCCCCTGGTTTGATGCAAGCTTTACAACCTTGATCTCTAAATATATATATATATATATATATATATATATATATATATATATATATATATATATATTTAAACTGAGGTTGCAGAGAAGTAGAAAGGAGGAAGAAGTAAATTTTAATTATATTTCTGCATTCTTTCTCTTTTCCTATACTCCGTGCATTCAATGTGTGACACAGGCCTTCACAATTTAGTAAAATATTGACATGAGAAAAGTCATGGCCCAACTGATTTGACAATCTGAAACTCACTATTCAGGGCTACAATTGCACATAGGTTTCCACACAAGATGATGAAACTGGCAAGCAGGAACAACTAGATGAATAGCATTAACAGATGAAGGCAAATGGGGACAACAAAGAAGATCACAGGACTGTGGCCTCTATCCTCACTCCAAATGCTTAGTGTCATGTTTTAATATTAACCCTGAAGAAGCTGCATCAGCCTGAAATGACGATAGGTTATTTTGGTATTGCACATTGCATAGCACTTATCAGAAGGAATAACACAAAGGTTAATATAGAGAATTATGACTGGGTTGTTGATCATAACCTGTTTATTAAGTGTTCCAGACATGGATCCCAAGAAATTCACCTTGAGAGCGAAGCTCAAGAGGTGAGTCTTGGCACCCATGTCCAGAATATATAGCTAAAGGTTATGATCAGTGTCCCTATCATAGTTCTTTGTAGTGCATGAAGCTTTATCTGTTCTATGTACTACTAGTTACATGGAAAAAAATACTAAGTGTTTTCCTGGCTTTCAAAGCCATAAAGCACTTTGCAAGTTCTGTCAAAAAGACAGTGTAACACAATCCCTTACAGGCGCACTCAGCATGCCTCTCAGCTGTCCAGATTTTTACAGAATGCCCATTTTTTTGCCTCATATATTTGGTCTGTTCCTCATAAAATCTTTGTTTTTCAGACTAGTTGTTGTGGATTGAAGCTAATAAACAATGACTTTGTATTCTTCAGTAAATGCAGTTGAACACACATCCTGTTCTTCCCGCTACTTTCCATGTTTATAACTGGAATTCAGGGACACACTACCTGTACAAAAAGCAGGCAGAAACACATCTATTTTTTATTCTGTCCCACTCTTTCCTGGTCAGTACTAGAAGATTTAATTGTCTAGTGCAAGACCCGACCTTAGCAAGTTAAGCTCGAACTGCTTAATATTTGTTAAGATTGTGTCTCTTGCTATAGTAACACTTAAGTAATTTGTCATTTTCTAGATACTGGAGTGAATCACTGCACTCCATGCACTACAAGTTTATTAAAAACCACATAATCATGCATACAGTAACCAAACTTTCTGGTATAATAGTTAATGAATGTTTTATTAGAAATCAATGCTAACAGTATATTCTAGCAAGCCAAATATTGGTTATGTTGTGTGTGTGTGTGTGTGTGTGTGTGTGTGTGTGTGTGTGTGTGTGTGTGTGTGTGTGTGTGTGTGTGTGTGTGTGTGTGTGTGTGTGTGTGTGTGTGTGTGTGTGTGTGTGTGTGTGTGTGTGTGTGTGTGTGTGTGTGTGTGTGTGTGTGTGTGTGTGTGTGTGTGTGTGTGTGTGTATCTATGTGTTTTGCCGAACAGATACAAGTGGCTCAAAGACTTTTTTTTGGTCTGACAGAGTTTCACTGTGATATTCTGAGAACCTCACATTACGACAATTCTTAGTCATCATTTGAATCAAGGCACATTTTAACACATCATAAAATTCCCTTTAGCACAGTTTAACTAAAATAAACATCTACTATTCCACAATACACATTACTTATAAAAAAAAAAATGTGTCCATGAGTACGTAACCCATCTAAAGCATGCACATAGATTAAATGATTCTGTTCACACTGACTGAAAAATGTAAATTGTCATTGCAAAAGAACACGCCATTAAAAAGTCAAGAGTAAAGAAACATTTCACTCTGGCTCCAAAGGCAATTTCTGTCTTCCGTCCACTTCTACTATGCTTTTGTATACTGAGTAAGTGGAGAAATTAAAAAATGCATTATATCAGCATGAATCCAAATGGCTAGCTGAACTATAGTCATATAGAATGCCTGAACAAAATGTTTATTTTAGTCTGGTTGCTTATTCTGTGATATAAATAATAAATATTCTGTGAATAAAAAAAAAGAATTGCTCCTTCTGCATATATACTCTGTTGAAACTGTTCTGTTAAAACTACTTGATGGACAGATCAGCTGAATGATGGTTACAGTGCAAGATCACTGTAATAATGGGAAAATTGGAATAATGCCCCTTTCCTGCTAGTGTTTGATTTCAGCGTTGGTGTATATAAGTAACTATGGGTGTGGTAGGCATAGTCCAGGAAAATGAACAGATAGATAGACATATATATATGTTTATATATATATATATATATATATATATATGGATATAGATATAGATATATATGGGTGTGACTGCATTTTTTTATTTCTGAGTGAGGAAGGGTACTCAGTTCCAAACCCTTTTGCAATTAAACCCACACTATGGGAAGGGGGTATTAGAATTTAGAAGCATTGACAATCATAATGCCATGCAGCAGTCCTAAATATTAGTAATATCACAGCCAGATGATGTAATTCTGGCATTCTAGAAATAGGGATGCATGATAAACTAGAGAAGCTATATTACTAGTAACAGTTATGCTACTAAACTGTATCAAAGTGATCATGCTACAGGTGGTCAAGTGACTTTCATGGCAATAACAGTGGTGTGGTGTGGTTGCCAAGGCTTTGTGAGTTCACATGCAAAAGAAGGGCCGCATTGCTGTCATTTTTTTTTTGTTTATCTTTTGTTGATGTTTGTACCACTGTGCCAGTGGCCTCTTTTTCATGGGAGACCTGAGGTTGCATTCTTACTGACTAGAGGAGCTGCGGCCAAGACACTGGGAAAGTTCCCCTGCTCTTCCTGTGGGCAAAACCAGAAGGCTTCTATGGGAAAGGAATGGCATTGTGCCTATGGGGACGGAAGGTAAAACAGAGGTAACAACTATCAATTCTGTTTCATCTTTGCCTGGTGGATTTATAGATACCATGACTATGGATTCTCAACAGTCTGAGGTTGCTGAAATAACCACTATACTATCAGGAGGTCTTGAAAATGAACATGAACCCAGTGATGAAGTTGCTTTAACTTGGTCTGATACAATGGAAAATGTTTTCTACTTGAAAAATATGAAGACAATATAATTGTACAGAATTCTGAATCAGATTTGACCAATATGGAAAACAGACAAAAACTGCTGGGATTGATTTATAGGTTACACCAGAAAAAGGAAGTGGCAACTCCTCAGCAGCATTTCACAGACTTCAGACTTTTGCCACAGCTGTTTCTGTAAAGTTACAATGAGTTGGATGAAGAAAAAATATTCACACAAACTGAATAATTTGTTAGTTATACACATAAAACAAAAAATTGGGACTCTGTTGACAGGTATGTGTTATAGAAGTGACATTGCCCTACTTGGCTTTATAGCAAGAGACATCAGACCACTAATTCATATAGGAACCAAATCAATATATGATTTGACATTTGAAAAAGGTTATCTAGGGGAGAGATTTCAGCAAATATTTGATAATAAACCATTTTGTATGCCATGACATGGTTATATTGTTACTGGTACCATCATTTCAGTTAAGAAAAAAATCAACTATTCATTCAGAGCTGCAGATATGAGTGAAGAAGACTTATCGCTGTATTTACCTGGAAAAGGACAGACTTTACTTCAAATCAAGAAAGCTTTTGATGAAAGAAAACATTGGAATTCTGTATGGAAATATGCCTGGGGACTCTATAACAAGCATGTACTTGTTGTGCTAAAGCCTACATGATTGACCATCTTTGCTTAACAAGCATTATTGCTTATCAAATATACGAGATGCCAATACATTGTACATGTTGTGCAGTGCCCATTCATGGCCAGAACACCTGCTAGTGGCCACATTGAAGTACAGATGGGGTTGGAGCACAGACTATAAACACCGGGTTATAAATAAACTTAACCTCAGTAAGTGAATAGACACAGATGTCACAAGACAAAGCACAGGCAACCTAGATTACATACTTAAGAAGTAAGAATAGCTCATCAAGAAATGTGTAGTTACGTATAAATACTTTACTGTACACACACCCCATTTCATAATTATTGATAACTGCGGACGTAATCAAGGCCATTCATGGACATATTTAAAACTGAAAAGTAGACAAAAGGAGATGAGAGGGACACATCTTAGTGTAACAAAATGAGGGAAGTTCAATAATAATAGGGAAAGTTGAGAGTTGAAATAACAGTTGACAAGTAATGCAGATACAGCAGGAGATACTGCATATACTGCAGGTAGTGCAGAGGTATGGCATTTCACTATTTTTATCTGTAATGTGAAAGTAAGCAGATGTAAACATTTACACAAGAATGAACTGATGTTTGAATTCACATACAAGTTAAACAACTTTACCCTTTTCCTTGCCTTATATGTATTAAGGAAACAAAAATTAATTTGTAATGGCAACATACACACATGTTAAAATGGGGATGTATATAGAAGACTCATGCACGCCTATAAAATCATTCCAATAAAAGTAATCATTGTGGAAATAATCAGTAGTAGAATCTACAGAAGGTAGTGTGAGGATTGCAGTCAGTAGATGGTGACAGCCGGGAGAGTTACTGACGTCATATTCCTCATAGGGCATATGTTGCATCCAACCCTGTTACAACAGGTAATGTATGAGGTTATCACAGCAACATGTCAATGTTGGCCCTGTGTTTGTGCCTCCAGCCACAACTCTGTCAACCTTAGTACATATGTCATGCAGTAGGGAGTGCATATGTTCTGTACACCATATTCATTGACAGCATATGTGATAACAAGCCACTGAGATATCAGACTGCTACACATGTTATGTATAGTAGGGGTTATATTTGAGGATATACCTGGGCATTCTTTGGTTGTGTGTACAGTACCGAGGTATGTGTACGTCTGGTAATTGTCGACAGTGTGTGTACAGTGCAAATGTACCTTGGCCTGTGTAGAGACTGTTGTAGATGTCATTGTTCTTGGACCTGTTCTATCTGATGTTACATGATGCTCCACTGTATGTCACCCTGTCAGCTTACATGTTTGTAGGGGCGAACACACACATGTCCCAAACCACAGACAGCTATCGGACCACACTATGTAGTGGCCCAGTATATGTAAGGTTGTTGTGTGAATGGCCCGTATGAGGATGGTGTACATCAGATAGTCCATATACTGTATTAGTATGCTAGCTTACCATATGTGGCGGTGTTCACATTGGTTGTGGTTATGCACTTTCACACAGGTGTCTGTTACTCTGTGATGTGACATGCCTGTAGAGCCTGCTATCTTTGCAGGTACATGTGTATTCCCAAATAGGAGATGTAGCTCAGTGTTGAGTCAGTCTGCCTGTGGCCTGCACTGTGCTTTATTACATGCCTAGCAGCTTACTGTACTTATCCAGTGAGATGTCATGTCCAGATACTTGCCAGATGTATTGCTGCCTGGCCACCATAACAATCATGTATGTCAGACAAAGCAGTGGGATGTTGTTCAGATGTATGTCACTAACTAGTGGATAGTATGTGGCCATGGCACCTCTGTACCAGCAGTTATTATGTGTCAGGACAGACAGGGGTGTATGAATGCATAACCTATGGGGGCAAATGTATACCAGTATGTACATGTTATACCCATCTACATGGCTGTTAACATCCACATTGACAGGCCTGGTCCACATGTCTTGCATGTAGAGGTTCTGTGTATACCCCTGGACTGTCCCAAGTGTGTCAGACTGTCCACATTTATTGGCCATATCACAGCTGTAGTCCACAGGGGCATTACTGTGCTAGCAGTGGTACTGTACTATGCTAACCTTAGGATATCTGTAAGTAGCCAATGGCACACATGTTAACAGCAGATGTGGCCTCCCACACACACCATTTCTGTGAAGGCAATCCCTATTACAGTAGCGATAGTCTAAAAATATAACTGCACTACATACATGATATCCCCTTGCACTGAGAAGTTGGGACTATTGGGGCTGAGGTAGGGCTTCACTCCATGTGCAGGACATACATATCTATATGGATATATGTATACATATTTATACAAATATGTGCCTGTGTTCCAGCCTCTGTCCTCCACCTACATACCAGGCTTTGCACATATGACATGCGATCAAGGGTTGTTATGTAGTGGGCTGTGTGTATGTCATGCTGTAATTCTTGCCATCACTCCAGTACTGTTGTGTCCCCCACATATACTGGGGGTTGGGACCACATATGTGTAGGTTTCACCTACACAATACATGTGTGCCCTAATGCACTCCAGAGGCCAGTGTATGTAACAGTGGTATATGGCCCAGTATTAGTGAGTGTAAGGGGGTACACCATGACTGTGAATGGCAGAAAGTGAGAATGTTCATTCAACCCATGTATTGATGTAGTATAATTCAGAAGAACCTGCCACATATACAGAAATGTCACTTTGAACAGCATATCAACAGAAAAGGTGCTGCAATTCATATTTACACATGCCTAACTATAACAGATGGGAGATGTACATAGTTGCAAAATTAAGGACATGGGCATGTGACATATATCAACATGCAAATTAATCAAAGAAACAGTAATGTGGAGTCTTTCCCTTGACATCTGTTTTTTGTGTAGGAAAGTCAGTACATGCCTATGCATATGATGTAGCTATGTGTGATGGGAAGACTACACATGAATAGTTAGCCCATAGAAGACTATCCAAAATCAATATACATTCTGGCAGTATTATATTATCACATCAACTACATGTGAGCTGTTTCACCTGTCATTTCAAACCTTTTGGAGTATAATGCATTTTTAGCAGTCTAATTGCCATATTTATGTCTGTACTTCCTGCTGCAGCTGTCATCCAATACACACTGTGTCAATGTTTGTCAAAGTATCCCCTAAATGCAGTATAGCATCATGTTGTAAATTACATTTCTCCATGAAGTGAGGTTGAACACATAATATCTGCATAACAGTACACAACCATAACTCACAAACAGATGCAACATTAACATCATGTAGTAAGTGAAATGCTGGAAAAATTACATTTCATATGTAACAACTGCACACTAGTCTATGACAATGTTGGTATCCATTGTGCATATGTCACAACCTCCATAGTATAGATATTGACAGAGTCAAGCTGCTGAAGACCAATTCTAGTAAGTTTTGACAAAATGTGACAATTACTGTCTCATAACATTGATTACGTAATGTGCTTTCTGCTAAATGAAGCATATTGACTGCATCATTGTATTGGGCATGCTCATAAGGTTTACAACAATGAATGCAGTAACATCATCTACCTATCACAAAACCATAAGAATGGTCACAAGTCCAATCACACTTTGTGAACACTTTGTAACATGACACCCATCAAGATTTGCAGATTAAGCCATTCTTGGCTTTAAATACCATATTGTAAAATAATGGTAATAATAGTAAAAGGCAAATGCATATATCTCATTAAGTTATATAATAAACAGCATTCCTTTTTGAGGAAACAAATCCTGCATGTAAGCATTCTCTGACATACTCAGTAGTTACACCTTGCAAGGTTCAAACACCTACCTGAAATCATACCTAAGGGAGCTGTATACAAGACAATGATGCCACAGAATGATTTATATCTGCTGTGTCATGAAGCACATACTTGAAGGAATGATATCAGTAGTGCATTGGAATGATTATGGCTCCACAAAAATGTACTCTAAGGCCTAAAAATGGTGGCCCTGTTAATGTACCATATCACCATTGTTTGGGTGAGCCACTCCTGTTTGTCAGACATATGTCACCAGATTCAAACTCTTGCCCATTAAGTTCCAGACTCTAGAGCTTGGTGTATTAGCTACTTCTGCCACAGGAGATGTTAAAGTTTAGGTGTCAGAAGTTACATATTTCAAGTTCAGAACTAAGCAATGTGCTGAATAGCAATGTATCTTCTAAAATTTATTTTGGGGGATCAAAAGGCTTTAGCCATGTTACTGTTCATATAACTATGAGTTAGCCATATCACCATCTGTTGGGTAAGTCGCTCCTATCCATCAATATTGTTTACACAACATAGAGCCCACAGACATTGCCAACATCCTAGCTGACAGGTTCAGTGCAAACTTCTCCCCCCTCTCCCCACCAAAAGGGCAAATATCTATCCCAACAGAGTGCTGCCCCCCTGACATCTCAGATGCTCAGGTAAGAGCCGCCCTCTCCAAAGCAAAAAACACAGCATCAATGGGACCAGATGGTGTCCCAGGCTGCGTCCTACATGAACTCCAAGAAGAGCTAAACCCAAACATAAAACTACTGTTCAATCTTAGCCTTACTACAGGATATGTACCCAAAGAGTGGCGTACAGCAACAGTGGTCCCTCTCCACAAAGGTGGTGCCTCAACGGATCCTGGAAACTATCGCCCCATAAGCCTGATTAGCTTGCTCTGCAAAGCTATGGAAAGGATCATCATGGACCTCATAAATAAAGATATTGGGGACTTACAGACACTGGATCCTACCCAGTTTGGCTTTGTTAAGGACAGATCCTGCCTCTTAAACCTGGTCGATTTCTTTGAAACAGTAACCAAGGCCATTGACGAGGGGAAGGGGGTCCACACAGCCTACCTGGACCTCGCAAAAGCCTTCGATACAATACCCCACTCGGGCATTATAGATAAGCTCACCAGCTTAAATATAAACCCCTATGTCACTAGATGGGTTGCAAACTGGCTCAAGGACAAAACCCACATGGTTAGAATTGCTGGAGCCATGTCAGACTCCAAACCAGTTACAAGTGGCATCCCACAAGGCTCAGTCCTGGGACCTCTCTTGTTCGGTATATATTTCTCGGCGGTACAGGCCAACACGGAAGGACTGTGGCTGACCAAGTTCGCAGATGACTGCAAACTGGGTGCCATAATCAACTCTCCAGCCAACACAAGCATCCTCCAAAAGGGCCTCATAGAAACAGACAACTGGTGCCAGAGCCATGGCCTCAAGCTAAATGCCAAAAAGTGTATAGTCATCCCCTTTGGCAAAAACAAAGTGCCCACAAATTACCACATAGGTGGTAATTCATTAAGTACAGAAGAAGTCATTAGGGACTTGGGGACCCAAGTTGATAGAAATCTCTCATTTGACAACCACGTGGCCAAAGTGGTTAGAAAAACATTTTATATAGCCGACCTAATCATGAAGGGATTCACATCTAGATCAGGGGAGGTCATCGTACCTCTTTACTCATCCCTCATCAGGCCCATAATTGAGTACAATGCCCCTTTTGGGATGTACCTTACCAGACACCTGCAGCAACTGGAAAGACCCCAAAAGTACCTCACCAAGAGGATCAAAGGGCTCAAACAGATGCCATATGCTGCCCGGTTAAAGAAACTCCAGCTCTACTCAGTGGCATACCGCCTGCTCAGAGGCGATCTGTGCCTGGCGTATAAAGCCATGTCCAACCCAGAATTAATGGACATGCTGCACCTCAGAAAATCCAAATCCCATCAAGCTCTGGCGCTCGAGAGACTTGAGCGTCAGCACTGAAATAAATAGGACATGCTGCAGGGACAGATTCATAACCCAGAGGCTCCCTTCACTCTGGAATAAAATCCCAGTCCAGGTTAGGCAGAGTCCCACATTGACTCTCTTCAAGAGGAATCTTGATGAGTGGATGGGAGATTGTAGGTTTACCCCGGCTATCACTTCTGTGTCACTGTTAGACAGAGGCACAGTATACTAACCTCAAAAAAAGGCATAGCAAAATTAATTTAAAATGGGTGGTGAAAGCCAAACACACTCTGGCTAGGCTTATAAATGCCCTAGGGCAGATAGCCTAGTATGAACCTATGAACCTATGAACCTATATATTACCAAATTTGAACACCTGCCTATCTAAGTCCACATGCTATTAAAATCAGTATAACCTGCATGCACCACAGAAGGTTTTACCACAACAGTCACAGAACACACATATCGATGGGATGAAGTCATTAATATGTTGAAAAGCCTATGCATGGCATAAAAGGGATGGAATGATATGGGAGGAATGTTGGATAAGGTGGTGTTTCCTGTCACTACACTCACATTATGTTGGCTTTTCCTGGATTTGAAAAGCTGCCTATCTGAGTCCACCATCTAAAGAAGTGTGCATTAACCATAAATGCCACAGGTGAACTGCAAGTGTGAGGCATCACAAATTTTACAGCATGACATCATGATTCCATTGCAAGGCATATGTATGGCTTAAAAGTGAATGAAAGAGTACTGTGACTCCTGTCTTCATGCCATAATCTAAACTGAGTGGATATTTACACACCACATATTTTGGAGAATCCAGTTATCCCTGTGGATATAGTAACACACTCTGACAACATTTAAATAATGCCAGATTTGAACAGATGCCTAAGTCAACATGCTAGACAACATATCAATTTCCAGTGCCACAGGACGTCTTACTACAAATGTAACCTAGAGAACAATTAAAATGATTACATCATCTGTATGCTGCAGAACAAATGGCTGTCTAGAAAGGAATCCAAAGTGATGGGGAGCCCTCTCCTGGTGTAAATTTTTGGATGAAATCTGTGGATGAAGCCATTCATAACCAGCTCTACAATAAATATAAGTAAGACATTGCTGGATTTGAACACTTACCTATCAAAGTGCACAAGCTAGAGTGCATTGTATTAACCATCAATGCCATAGGACAAGTCTGACTGCAAGAGTCATATAGAGCATATTTGAAATGGTTACATTTATTTATTATTTATTTATTTATTTATTTATTTACATTTGTTGACTGGGAGTGTCCGACTGGACATAGGTCCATTTTCAGTGGAGGCTTGGTGAACACATCAGTGGTTGCAGAGCAGATGATTGGACTAAAAGGGGTTGAAAATGATAAATGAGCCCTTTTACAAATCTGCGGGTGAAACCATTTTTACCCAGCTCTATAATCACACAAGCATTGATACAACAGAGTCACTGCTAGATTTGAACACTGCAAATACCCCAAGAAAGGTTTGACTACAAATGTGAGATCACATTTGAATGGATGGCCTCATCTGTGTGCTGCCAAGCAGATGCTTGGCATAAAATGAAATTAAAATGATGGGGAGCCTTCTCCTTAGAGCTGTATGTGAAACCTTTGATACCTAGATCTTCAATCAAACAGGCACTGATACAATTGAGTCTTCACTGGATACATTTGAATTGATGACCTCATCTGTGTGTTGTAGAGCAGACGTTTGGCCAAAAAGGGAAGTCCTCTAGTTGTGTAAATGTTTCTCCAGAGTGGAAGTTTATAAATCAGGTCTGTGGGGGAAGTCAGTCCTACCTAGCACTAGAATCACACATACATACACATACACACACACACACACACACACACACACACACACACACACACACACACACACACATCTGACATTGCTGGATTTGATCACCTATCTAAGTACACAAGCTAAAGTAAACTGAATTAAATGCCAACACTTCAAAACAAGTCTGACTACAATTATGAGATAGCACATATATGTAATGTCCATCACATATTTGGTGAAAATGTATATGTCTTGACAGGCAGACCAAATACCAATATGCTGATCATAATTCATTATACACTGCTCTGATACATCATATATTATAGTCACATATGCCGTTGTAGTGTTAATGATATCTAGCTGCTTCAAATTATTATTGGCCATTTAGATGGAGGATGAAAATCACAGTTGTCCAACAGTGGACTGTCACCCAAGTATTCCTGCCTTTTCGTTTCAGGATCATTGCATGCAAATGCTCATTAACTGGTGTGTCATTGCCAATGCATCGCAATGTTTGAGCAATGTACAATGTAAATATAAAACATACATGCCAAACTTATCAAAGTGCATTACTTAATCACATTCAGCAAACATGTCTCCAAAGGTTCCTCACCATTCTACTTCATTTGTAGTCTAATGTTCTGGAGTGCAAACATTTCACAGCACATAAGGGTTTATCACAGTGAACTCATAATACCTTGACTACAACAAGCCACAAAAAATACACAGGTTGTACAAATCAATGACATCACTTTCTTTTTGTCAAAAACACTTGCTGAAGTGCACATCTGACAAGCTCATTTGCATGAAAGATGGTAAAGTATTAGCCAATGCTTAATTATTTTTTGAGTTTTTGAACATAAAATGAGAATTAGCAGTGATGCCTGGTTCTCCATGCCAAGCTTCAAGCAAATAAGAAGTATAGACATATAAGAAGTTTTAATTCTAACCTATTTCAGAACAGATGCGTGTCATGTTAATATTTTCTATGTCATCATTTAAACACGTGGCATGATCATTGCAGTAAATTATTCATGATATGTGTAGTACAGGGGAATACATACTTATACTGTCCTCATATTTGCTGACTGACACATGTTAAGGCATGATGTTCTATTTCTCATATATTGTATTTTTTTCTATCACACACCATTGAGTAATAATCTCAGTACTCCATATGTATTTAGACATTAGAAATGGAACTTTACCAAGCTAAACAATATTTCTAGTCTGAGTCTATGCATCATTGTAACCTTGCTCACTGCAGTTGTGTGGGTTTCTCATGGCTGTCATGATCCAAGGTTCCAGTGCATTACCTGCATCCCCCGTTATAGATCCTTGTGGGAAATTACTCCTAGAAAACCTTAAATGCAGGTCATATGTATGCCATTTGTGGGAGTCATGGAAACTGCCAGGAGTACCTGCACACACATTGTAGATGATCCCTTGTGCATCACAGACCACCTGTCACTTGACAGAGTGATAGTCTTTTCTGTTTATGTACCTCCTTCCCTGTTCACCAAGTGATGCTTTTATTTTTGTGTGTGTGTGTGTGTGTGTGTGTGTGTGTGTGTGTGTGTGTGTGTGTGTGTGTGTGTGTGCGTGTGTGTAGTCTATGACCCCTAGAACCTCAGTGTAAATGTGCTATGGCATAGAAATTTTACATTGGGGTAGCTCACTCCTCTAAGTATAAGTGCCTATATCTAGTACATGTAATGCTACATGTATCTTGCTTTCCACTGGAATTAGTTCTCTACAATTCACACTGGGCCTTAGATGAGACTGTCAGATGTTGACTATCTGCTCAATGGTATCCCTGACCACTCTGTACCAGTTTTTCTATGTCATGAAGTCCTATGTTAGTCAAATGTGGTTGAAATAATCTGTTTTCTAGGCTGAGGTCTGGCAGCAGCAACACCTTATATTAAAGCCTGCTGGAGATATAGATTAATGTTAGCATCACAAACCCCTAACATGTTCTAAGTGTCCTCATGGCTGTATTCTAAAGAGTGTTGAAATTTAGGGCTAAAGGGAGCATGGCATTTAGATGCATGTTTTATACATTTCAGAATCGCACTGCCATGATGATTTATTTCATTAGCATGTAAGCTAGCTACTTATTCATTCATTAGCATGTTTTGTATCTTATCCTTGTTTAGTAGCTGGGCATGATGTATAGAGCTGTTTAATGAATAGCAAACAGCTCACTCATCACTGCCCATTGCACAAATAAGCTTAGCACAACATGTAGGCATTCAGGAATTCAGACCAGGTGTTCAGTTATCTGTATTAGAAGGCCATTTACAATATATTC